>NC_056726.1:1574299116-1574309116 GCF_019279795.1 Protopterus annectens | reverse complement strand
AAAGGTATAATCACATAGAACTAGTATAACCTTTACTGGTATATATTCACATAAGTCCATCTTCGTTTATGACATTTCAATTTCATGTAGAAGAAATTCTATCCTTTTGTAATGTGTCTATAAGTATTAAGATTTTATTCCAAGGATTGTCTGTCCAACGTCTGGGAAAAATTCTGTCTTCTTTGACTTTTTTATTTCTTTTTGTGCAGATTCCTTTAATAGAGATATGAAGTCTTCATAACTTGGAGGGACAGTGGATTTCCAATTTCTTGTTATACATTTTCTGGCTACAGCCAGAATAGACCATAAAAGATATTGATCACTTTTACTCATAGTTACTGAGTCGTCTACATTCAAAAAAATTAAAGATTTTGTTAGAACAAATTTATCATTATAAATGGCGTGAAGAAATTTATTAATATCTTCCCAGAATTTTTTAATGCAGTCATAAAATATATGTATCCAATCTGCCTCGCAATTTACAGTACATCTCCAGCATGTGGGCTTTTGGGCAGGGTCAAATTTGGCTATTTTATGTGGTGTATAAAAGGCTCTATGTAAAAATTTCCATGTGAAGATTTTCCATATCTGGAAGTTTGATGTTAGCTTAACTGACAACAAAAGGTCATTCATACCTTCAGATGATAGATTTATTGTCAAGCCCTTTGTTAAAATGTTCACAACATTTTGACCTATTTTGGTTTTATACACTATTTAAAATTTTGTATAATTTAGATATAGAAATTAGCTTATTATGATTTCCATAAATCAATTCTTGCATATATTTTATGAACTTAGGTATAGTTTTAAAGTTTGAATCATTAATAATTCTACATAAATCACTTGCATATTGTAGTATTTTTGTAGTTCTGTTCTGTCTATTTCATATATACTAAACTCATTTATTACTTGTTGGGTGGTTAAAGTACTGTGATTATTTAAGCATTGAAACCAGTAAATAAAGTTTTTGGATTCCCAATTAATGAGTATTTTTTCTTGGATTTTTTCTTTAAAATTCTTTGTTTTAAATGGTATTAAGAGTTCGAACCATAATTTTATGTCTGGATTTGTAATTATAAATTTTCTAAATAGATTATAAATATTATTCACATATAAATTAGTGGGCTTTGTTGTTTTATTTTGTAAGCTATGACATAGTACATGCCAAAATATGTTATTATAATTCTCCAAATCCATATTTTTTAATATTTTGTTTTCATTTAAGAAGAAAGTTAGATGTAAAATTTTCCATGCGGATAAATAATTTGTATTTACCCAATTTAGTATAAGTTTAATGATGGAAGCTTTAATATACGTTTCTGTGTCTGGAAATTTGATTCCTCCCAAGTCCCAGGGTCTAATATGATGTGAGAAAGCAATTCTATTCTTTTTTGGATACCAAAGAAAATCCATTAAAAGTTTCTGTATTGTCTTTATAACTTTTTTATCTGGTAAAATAGGGATTGCTAATGCTATATAATTTATTTGTGGTAGTAATATCATTTTTATTAACTGTAACCTATCTTCCAAGTTTAATATTAATTTATTCCAGCTATTAACTTGTTTTTGAATTAAATTTTGGATTTTATTATAATTTAAGGTCATGGTAGTATCTATGTTCTCGGATATAAGAATTCCTAGATATTCTAGTGAAGAAAACTTTTCTCCAATTATTTGATATTTATTCAGATGCAAGTCATCTATTTTATTTAGAAGTATATGTTTTGACTTGGATTTATTGAAACAAAGACCTGAAATGGAAAAAAATCTTCTACTTGTTTCTCTAATTCTTGCATGGACTCTTCGGTCTTAAAGTCAGCAATATATCGTCAGCAAATAACATGATTTTAGAATTAAATTTATTGTAAAAGTTAATTCCTTCTATTTTTAGATCACTTCGTATTGCAGCCGCAAATAATTCTATCACCAGGGCAAACAGTATGGGAGACATAGGGCAACCTTGCTTAGAGCCTTTAGTTATTTTGAAAGCTTCCGAGGTAAATGGACCTAATTTTACATAAGCCAGGTTATCTTTATATGTATTCTTTATTAAATTTATAAAGTTTAATGGGAATTCAAAAAGTTCCAAAATTTTAAATAGATACTTCCAGTTTACCGAATCAAATGCTTTCTCTGTATCTAATGTGATTATAAGAGCTTCTGAATTGTCTCTGTTCAAAGCTTCTATAATGGTTAAAATTCTCTGAATATTGTCATATGTGTGTCTTCCAAATATAAAGCCTATTTGGTCTTCATTTATGACTTTAGTCAGGGATTTCTTAATTCTATTTAGTAAGATAGACATAAAGATTTTATAATCATTATTAAGCAGAAAGATAGGTCTATATGAGCTACATTGGGATGGATCGCTTTTATCTTTTTTTATAGGGGTAACTAGTGAATATTTCCAGGATGGTGGAGTAATCATTTGAGTTTGAATATCATTTAGCATGTTATGAAGTAGAGAAATTGCTGAATTTGGAAGAATTTTATATAATTCCATTATTATTCCATCCATTCCTGGTGATTTGTTGTTTTTACTTACTTTAATTATGTCTTTTATTTCTTTTATGGAGATATGCTTGTCCATTTCTACTTTTAATTGGTCAGGTAGTTTTTTTATTAAGGAACTATTACATTTCTGATCTGAAAATGAAATATTATTATCATTATTTCCATAATGCTTAGCATAATAGAACTTAAAAGCTTCAAGAATATCGTTCACATCAGATACCTTTTTTTTCCCTTTTCCTTCATGTATTATATTTATGATGTTATTTTCTAAGTTCTGCTTTTTAATTCTCATTGCTAGATTATGTAAGTATTTTGGAGAAGTTGAAATTGAAACAAATTTTAGTTTTATGAGTGAGGAATTCATTGTATTTTTTATTTAGATCTATAATTTCTTTTTTTTTTTCCTGAGAATCTATTACATCATAAGAACTTGTATTTATTTCTGTTACTCGTTTTTGTATGTTGTGTAATTCAGATTCCCATTCCTTTGTTTTATTTTTAAACCATCCTATAATCTTGCCATACAAAAAAGCCTTAAGTGTATCCCAAGTTATTATATTATTTGTATCGTTAATAGGATTTGTTTCTAAGAAATATTTGATTTCTGAATCTAGCCAAGGTTTAAACTCTTTTAATTTAAGACTGTAAGCTGGTATTCTAGTTATAGTGTTTAATCTTTTGAAATCAATTTGTACTTTAAGAACTAAGGCATTATGGTATGAGAGGGGACATGGAATAATAGAAAATGTTGTTATCCTACTGTTTAAGTCAGAGGAGACCAATATTTTATCTATTCTTGTTTTAGTATTAAAGCGATAATCGCTATGTGTGTAACTTAATGAGTTAGAATCTTTAAAATTAAATGTATCTATTAGATTTAAGCTTTCTAACCATCTTTTGAAATATTTACTTACGGGTGTGAGACGTAACTTTCTTTTATTAGTTGTTTCAGAGTTATCTAGAATACAATTGAAATCTCCCCCCATTATTATCATACCTTTATTTACTTTGTTAATTAATTCTATGTGTTTTTTAACCGTGGACAATCCTATTCCAGGAATCCAGTAGATATTTATTAAAGTCCAAATTCTATTTTGATATTTTATTATTACAATTGATATTAACCCTTCTTTATCTTCGTGTTTGTAAATGATCTGAGGAATAACTACACTTTTTTTCCATAAAATTATAACTCCTCTTGTTTTTTTTTTTGTAATGGGAGTGAGAAAGAATTAGATAGTCACTAGGTTTCCATGTGAAATTATCATCTCTTTTAAAATGAGATTCTTGTATAAATATGATTTGTGCTTTTTCTAATTTCAAATCTCTTGGAAAATTCGACCTTTTTATAGAATTATTTAAACCATTAATATTTATAGATAATAAAGTTGTGTCTGTCATTTTTTTAAGTATTTATTTGTACTTTTGGATTGTTTGTTCTTGAAATTTTGTTTTACCTTGGAAGTTAATGTGTTTAGAGTATTAGATTTATCCTTTCTTTTAAAAGTTATTTTGAAATGAATATATTTATTTCTATTTATGCTTAAAAAAAGTTTCAAATTGGACCACTGAAAAATGAAAAAGCTGAAAAACATTTCGTTAACATATTTTGAATAAACAATTAATGATTTTACCATTCTAAATCCCAAACATGAAGTGTCTAGCACCTCAAATCTGTTTGGACTTAAAAGTTCAAACAGATTTACCCTCAGTAATAATAGTTGCATTAATGAGGAAATGTTGCTTCAAATTGAGCTCATCAAAAAAAAATGAAAACTAAAACCAGTGAACAAGATACACTTATTATGTAAATAACACATATGCCTAGTCTGTGAAGTTTTGTTCATTACTAATTTGATTCTAAAATGAGATATTATTTCAAATTGTAAACAATTTTAAATAAGACATTTGTTAATTGCTTTAACAATATATTAGATGTTCATTTTTCATTAATATTATGAATTTTTACAAATTACCAATTGTAGATAATATATTAGCAAATGTCAGATCATTAATGTTCATTAGTAATATTTAACATTGTTATTAATAATAAAAAGTAGAGTGAGTATGATAGATAAATACTGTTTAAAATAAAAGAGATGATGTTAAGTTGTCAATCTCGCCTTCATTCTTGCTTGATGGGTTCGGAGCCGATCCCTCGGCTCCGGCTCGGCACTTGCTTTAGCTTGAGAACTCCTTTTACCAGCTCGAGGCAGCCCCATATCCCATGATGCAAGGCAGGAAGTACCCAGATCTCGTTTGCCGCAGGGAGGTCTTCTCTTTACCAGCTCCTGGTAAGTAGTTCACATTTGTGATATTTAAGCCCCTTTTTTAGTTAAAACTAATTTTTGATAGTTTAATTTTAACCTTTTTCTGACAGAAATCCCTGTCTCTTTTAATTTTTTTTAGTCAGTCAATTTTCCCTATCCCTTCCCCCCCCTGTTAGGGTGTGTGTGTTGGTGTTTTTTACTAAATACCTCTTGGTATTAGTTTAATTTAATTTGACTGGTGTGGGTGTGTGTTGTGTTTAGGCACCATGTCTAAGGAGAGGGTTTCAGGTTTTAAGAAGTGTGACTCGTGCTGTCAGAAGATGTCTCTGACAGACGGTCACACTTCTTACCTGTACTGTTTGGGCCCTCTTCACCTGCAGGACTCCTGTGCTATTTGTCACTCCTTCAGCCAGAGAGTCCTGCAGGAGAGATAATAAGTTGATTCTCAGGGGTCTTCTAAGCCGGAGGGCTCTCCGGCTAAGTCGGCACCACAAAATCAACCAAAACTGCCAAGGCCCAGGCTTCTGTTTCTAAGCCTGCGGCCTCGGCTCCGACTCGTATAGAGTCGAGATAAATCGGCTGGAGCGATTCTGGATCCACAAAGTTTTCGGCCGATGGCTATCGGTGCGAATCTGCTGACCACTGTGGTGGCGGCTCCGATCGGCTCCGACACCCACGGTACGGGCATCGTGTCGGCTCGACGGCTCCGACACCCATGTGGCACAGGCATCGGTGTCGGCCCGATCGGCTCCGACACCGTTAACAATAGCTGTATCGGCTCCGGCTGGAGCCGATACATCGAGACGTTCTGCGGCTCCGAAATCGGTGCCGACAGGATCAGTAGTATCGGCTCCGATGGCCCATTCCAGGAAGAGGTCGAGGTCTCCTTCCTTGGAGCCGATACTTTCGCTCCAGCTTCGCCTCTTCTATCGGAGCGGAGCCATCGGAGCCGATCTTCAAGGTCATCCAGGTTGTCAGATCATGACCTAGAGAGAGTGGTCAGTAGATTGCTCAAGTCACAGGTACTGGCCCAAATGCTACACAGTCCGTCTCAGCAGGCGACTGTTGGTCCACACCCGTTACAGTTCCTCCTTCGACTCTACCCCAGAGTTTGGAGTTGGAGTCTTGGGCATGGTTACTGCTACGGCTGGAGGACGGATACCTCCTTCTGTCCCTTCAGCCCCTACTCTTATCTCCTCTTCCTTAGAGGGATTGGTGGTGGGCTTCCATGGTCTCCTCCGAGGGTGAGTGGCATCGGACCCTTGTCCGAGCCGCTCTTCCCCTTGGAGCCTCGGCCTGGTGAGCTCGGCTCTGACATCTGCCTCGAGACTTCCTTCGGTGGCCCCTGGGTTCCTAGCTCTTGGGGGGTTCTCTCGGACCTGCCTGGGAGGGGAGCATTCGAGGTGATGAAGAGTGTACTGGCCACTGGTATCAGTCAGCAGTCTCTTCCGTAGCTCCTCCCTCTATTGTACCTGTTGACATCTCTGCCACTTCTCTTGCTACAGGACCCAGAGATCCTCCTCCTCAGGTTTCCCCATTGGGAATTTCCCCTCTTCCGAGGATTCTCCTGATGTTTCGGGAGATCCTCCTAGGAAGAGGACTTGTAAGAGGAAGCATGTAGACTCCCTGAGTCTGTCACTCGGATACTGAGTTTGATGAGTCAGAGGGATCCCTAGATCCTCTGAGGATGTCTCCTTCTCAGACATCCTAGAACTTCCTGAAACAGAGGGAAACTGGCCCACCAACAATCCCTCTGAGGATGAGTCAGTATACCTAGAGGCGTTTGGATCTCGGCCCTCCACCTCCTGGGTGTCTCCGCCTTTCGACCCCCTTATGCAGGTTCTTGCACGGCGTGGACAGCTCCTGACTCTGTAGAGCCAGTCCCTAGGAGGCCTTCTAAATTTATCACTGCCCCTAGTGACAAACAATTCCTTACCAAAGGTGTCCGCTGATGCCATGGTGGTGGCTGCGGCCACCAAAAGGAACTTGCAGATCCTTCCGTGCCCGTCCATCCTCCTAATAAGGACTCTAGGGCGATAGGTATGCGGCAAGCGGATGTTTTCCTCAGCGACCTTTGCTATGCGTTCGCTGAATTATCTTTGTCACTTCACCAGACTCCAGAGAGATATCCTGAAGGAGCTGGGAGAAGTAGTTCAGGATCCTACAGCTGCAGGGGCCCAAGAAAGATTGCTTCAGCTAGGAACCCTCAATTCCATTGCTAACTCCTCCATGCGGCTAATATCTTATGCTGCGGATGGATGCAGTAGAGCCGCAGGCACAGGTGTGGCTCTTAGACGCGAAGCCTGGATGCGGCTATGTGATTTTGCGGATCCCTTTAAGGCGTCCTTCACAAATTCTCCCTTTGATGGGTCAGCTTTGTTTGGCCCTCAGGTGAAGGAGACCTTGACCAGGTGTGAGCAGGACGGCAAGACTCTTTCTGCTGTTGGAGTCCATTTTTCCACCCTTCTAGGCCTTATCCCAAAGGACAGAAGGGTGGGAAGATAATGTTCCAAATCCCAAGGAGTCACGCCGGATTCACGTGGTCAGTTTACCCCTAGAGGCAGAGGGGGTAACAACAACAGGCGGCTCTAGAGGCAGAGGGGTCCAAGAACCAGGGCAACAGGGAGTCTCTTCCTGAGAAGCCCTTTCAGCATCCCTGAGGTGTTGCCCGGCTGTCCTCCTTGGAGGCAGTCGGGGAAGATTATCACTGTACCCAGAAGCCTGGCATTCCCTCACTCAAGACAGATGGGTACAGTCGATCATATCCAAGGGTTACATAATTCCTTTCGAGGAAAGTCCCTTCCCTCAAGTTCCCTTCCAGATGTACCACCGGTCTAAGGGACATTGCAGAGTTAGAAATCGCAAAACTACTGCAAAAGAGCCATTCAGCCAGTTACAATAGACCATTCAGAGCCGGAATCTACTCAAGGTTCTTTTGGTCCCCAAAAGACGGGAGACTGGAGACCAATATTGGATCTCAGCAGACTCAACAAGTCTGTCAGGAAGACAAGATTCGAATGGTCACTCTTCAGTCAATTCTGCCCTTCTTACAGAAGGACAACTGGATGTGCTCAATAGATCTTCAGGATGCGTACTATCACATCAAAATTCACAGGCGCTCAGGAGTTTTCTCCGCTTTCGGCTGGGGTCCAGTCATTTCCAGTTCAGAGCCCTGCCCTTTGGTCTCACTACAGCCCCCAGAGTGTTCACCAAATGCATGGCAGTGGTCACGGCTCACCTGAGACGTCAAGGATTCCAGGTGTTTCGTATCTCGACGACTGGCTCCTGTCAGCCACCACCAGGCATCAGCTTATACAAGCCAGGGATTACACAATAGACCTTTGTTCTCATTTGGGCATCTCAGTCAACTTCGAAAAGTCATCCTTATCGCCCTGCCAGTCTATTACCTTCATAGGCAAACTTAAACACTGTTCTGATGTCAGCTACCCTTACAGAACAAAGAGTTTCAGACATTCAGACTCATGTCAGGATCATTCTGGCCAGCAAGAAGGTACAGGCCAGAATGGTTCTAAAGGTATTAAGTCTCATGGCTGCGGCCATTACTCTTCTTCCCCTGGCTCGATTCTACATGCGCCTCCTTCAGTGGATGCTGTTCACACAGTGGTCATACCAGCAACTCCCAATGCGTCACCAGATTCTGGTGACACAAACATGCAAAGAACATCTTGCTTGGTGGATCACATTGTCTCAGGTTCACCAAGGCAGGTGCTTTGTACCTCCGTCCCCGATAGCCACTGTCACCACGGATGCCTCCCTGATCGGGTGGGGTGGTCATTATTAGGGCAGGATGGTTCATGGGACGTGGCAACCGTTCGAGTACCATCTGCACATAAATGTCCTGGAGATGAGAGCGGTGCTTTTAACGTTGCAAGCCCTCAACGACTTTCTTCCCGTAGGGACAATTGCAGTCCTCACAGACAACATGTCTGTAGTTTGGTATATCAACAAACAGGCGGAACCAAGTCCTACCCTTGTGTCGAAGCGCTCAGACTATGGCAATGGGCGATCTCCTCTCATCGGTTTCTGGTAGCAACGCATATCCCTGGGAAAACCAACATTATAGCGGACAGATTGAGCAGAGCTATTCTCATGCCTCACGAGTGGTCTCTCAAGCAATCCATAGCGGAAGAGATTTTTCTGGAATGGGGTCGTCCATGTTGCGATCTTTTTGCTACTCCCCAAAACAGCAAATGTCCAGACTTCTTCAGCCTCTTCCCTCTATCAGGCCTTCCCCCCAGAGACGCTCTGACCCAGGATTGGCCCCAGGGACTTCTTTATGCCTTCCCTCCATTTCCTCTGATCCCTCAGGTGATCCAGAAAGCTACCGTTTGAGAGCCAAATTGATTCTCATTGCCCCTTACTGGCCTCGACAAGTTTGGTTCCCGTTCCTCCATCGTCACCTTTTGGTGCAGCCGTGGCATCTGGACCCAGTGCCAGATCTACTGATTCACCAATCCGGTCAGCTGCACGGTCAATCCCTTCTCTCAACCTCACAGCATGGTTGCTCCACTTCCTTCCTTAGCCAGGCTTCCTTTGATCTCTAACCCAGTTAGAGATATCATAGTAACTTCACTAAAATCCTCTACCAGGAGGATTTACACAAGCAAATGGAAGCGTTTCTCTTATTGGGCTAAGGCCCAAAATATTGATCCTTTACTGCCCCTGTTCAGGCAGTTCTGGACTTCTTAGCAGAGATTTTTCATGCAGGCTCTCTTCTTCAACAGTCAGAGTTCAGTTGGCTGCTATTTCTAATTTTCATGTCGGGATAGCAGATCATAATATTATGTCCATAGGCTCTGCAGGGCCTTCTTGAAAGGAATTTTCCTACTAAAGCCTCCAATCAGGAATCCTCCTCCTCAGTGGGATCTAAATTTAGTGCTGACATCCTTGATTCTTCCCCTTCCGAGCCAGCTGTTTCTTGTTCCCTGAAATATCTTTCTTGGAAAGCGTTATTCTAGTGGCTATTACATCTGCCAGGAGGGTGTCTGAACTTCATGCTCTTTCAGTTCGACCCCTATTTGATTTTTCACAAAGACAGAGTATCCTTGAGAACTAATCCATCCTTTTTACCTAAGGTAAACTTCAAAAACAATCTGAATCAATCCATTGATCTCCCGTATTTTTCCTAACTATTCAGATAGAGCTGAACAAAAGCTACATTATCTTGGCGTCCACCGTCAACTTTTTTAGATATT